>NC_056406.1:28195000-28198316 GCF_905147365.1 Aricia agestis | reverse complement strand
CCTAACCTAACCTAACCTAACCTAACCTAACCTAACCTAACCTAACCTAACCTAACCTAACCTAACCTAACCTAACCTAACCTAACCTAACCTAACCTAACCTAACCTAACCTAACCTAACCTAACCTAACCTAACCTAACCTAACCTAACCTAACCTAACCTAACCTAACCTAACCTAACCTAACCTAACCTAACCTAACCTAACCTAACCTAACCTAACCTAACCTAACCTAACCTAACCTAACCTAACCTAACCTAACCTAACCTAACCTAGCCTAACCTAACCTAACCTAACCTAACCTAACCTAACCTAACCTAACCTAACCTAACCTAACCTAACCTAACCTAACCTAACCTAACCTAACCTAACCTAACCTAACCTAACCTAACCTAACCTAACCTAACCTAACCTAACCTAACCTAACCTAACCTAACCTAACCTAACCTAACCTAACCTAACCTAACCTAACCTAACCTAACCTAACCTAACCTAATCTAACCTAACCTAACCTAACCTAACCTAACCTAACCTAACCTAACCTAACCTAACCTAACCTAACCTAACCTAACCTAACCTAACCTAACCTAACCTAACCTAACCTAACCTAACCTAACCTAACCTAACCTAACCTAACCTAACCTAACCTAACCTAACCTAACCTAACCTAACCTAACCTAACCTAACCTAACCTAACCTAACCTAACCTAACCTAACCTAACCTAACCTAACCTAACCTAACCTAACCTAACCTAACCTAACCTAACCTAACCTAACCTAACCTAACCTAACCTAACCTAACCTAACCTAACCTAACCTAACCTAATCTAACCTAACCTAACCTAACCTAACCTAACCTAACCTAACCTAACCTAACCTAACCTAACCTAACCTAACCTAACCTAACCTAACCTAACCTAACCTAACCTAACCTAACCTAACCTAACCTAACCTAACCTAACCTAACCTAACCTAACCTAACCTAACCTAACCTAACCTAATCTAACCTAACCTAACCTAACCTAACCTAACCTAACCTAACCTAACCTAACCTAACCTAACCTAACCTAACCTAACCTAACCTAACCTAACCTAACCTAACCTAACCTAACCTAACCTAACCTAACCTAACCTAACCTAACCTAACCTAACCTAACCTAACCTAACCTAACCTAACCTAACCTAACCTAACCTAACCTAACCTAACCTAACCTAACCTAACCTAACCTAACCTAACCTAACCTAACCTAACCTAACCTAACCTAACCTAACCTAACCTAACCTAACCTAACCTAACCTAACCTAACCTAACCTAACCTAACCTAACCTAACCTAACCTAACCTAACCTAACCTAACCTAACCTAACCTAACCTAACCTAACCTAACCTAACCTAACCTAACCTAACCTAACCTAACCTAACCTAACCTAACCTAACCTAACCTAACCTAACCTAACCTAACCTAACCTAACCTAACCTAACCTAACCTAACCTAACCTAACCTAACCTAACCTAACCTAACCTAACCTAACCTAACCTAACCTAACCTAACCTAACCTAACCTAACCTAACCTAACCTAACCTAACCTAACCTAACCTAACCTAACCTAACCTAACCTAACCTGACCTAACCTAACCTAACCTAACCTAACCTAACCTAACCTAACCTAACCTAACCTAACCTAACCTAACCTAACCTAACCTAACCTAACCTAACCTAACCTAACCTAACCTAACCTAACCTAACCTAACCTAACCTAACCTAACCTAACCTAGCCTAACCTAACCTAACCTAACCTAACCTAACCTAACCTAACCTAACCTAACCTAACCTAACCTAACCTAACCTAACCTAACCTAACCTAACCTAACCTAACCTAACCTAACCTAACCTAACCTAACCTAACCTAACCTAACCTAACCTAACCTAACCTAACCTAACCTAACCTAACCTAACCTAACCTAACCTAACCTAACCTAACCTAACCTAACCTAACCTAACCTAACCTAACCTAACCTAACCTAACCTAACCTAACCTAACCTAACATAACCTAACCTAACCTAACCTAACCTAACCTAACCTAACCTAACCTAACCTAACCTAACCTAACCTAACCTAACCTAACCTAACCTAACCTAACCTAACCTAACCTAACCTAACCTAACCTAACCTAACCTAACCTAACCTAACCTAACCTAACCTAACCTAACCTAACCTAACCTAACCTAACCTAACCTAACCTAACCTAACCTAACCTAACCTAACCTAACCTAACCTAACCTAACCTAACCTAACCTAACCTAACCTAACCTAACCTAACCTAACCTAACCTAACCTAACCTAACCTAACCTAACCTAACCTAACCTAACCTAACCTAACCTAACCTAACCTAACCTAACCTAACCTAACCTAACCTAACCTAACCTAACCTAACCTAACCTAACCTAACCTAACCTAACCTAACCTAACCTAACCTAACCTAACCTAACCTAACCTAACCTAACCTAACCTAACCTAACCTAACCTAACCTAACCTAACCTAACCTAACCTAACCTAACCTAACCTAACCTAACCTAACCTAACCTAACCTAACCTAACCTAACCTAACCTGACCTAACCTAACCTAACCTAACCTAACCTAACCTAACCTAACCTAACCTAACCTAACCTAACCTAACCTAACCTAACCTAACCTAACCTAACCTAACCTAACCTAACCTAACCTAACCTAACCTAACCTAACCTAACCTAACCTAACCTAACCTAACCTAACCTAACCTAACCTAACCTAACCTAACCTAACCTAACCTAACCTAACCTAACCTAACCTAACCTAACCTAACCTAACCTAACCTAACCTAACCTAACCTAACCTAACCTAACCTAACCTAACCTAACCTAACCTAACCTAACCTAACCTAACCTAACCTAACCTAACCTAACCTAACCTAACCTAACCTAACCTAACCTAACCTAACCTAACCTAACCTAACCTAACCTAACCTAACCTAACCTAACCTAACCTAACCTAACCTAACCTAACCTAACCTAACCTAACCTAACCTAACCTAACCTAACCTAACCTAACCTAACCTAACCTAACCTAACCTAACCTAACCTAACCTAACCTAACCTAACCTAACCTAACCTAACCTAACCTAACCTAACCTAACCTAACCTAACCTAACCTAACCTAACCTAACCTAACCTAACCTAACCTAACCTAACCTAACCTAACCTAACCTAACCTAACCTAACCTAACCTAACCTAACCTAACCTAACCTAACCTAACCTAACCTAACCTAACCTAAC